>NW_027069727.1:946968-949661 GCF_002906115.3 Quercus suber | reverse complement strand
TTAAAAAATTGTAAAAAAAGTTATTTATTTTTTATTTTTTTTATAAAAAATTTTCTAATATGATTTAGATATAGTAAAACTATAAAACTCAAGAAGAAAACTTAGGAACTTGTTTAGTAAGAGATTTTTAGTAACGTTGTTTAAATTTTGTAAAAATACGTGTGAATGAAAAAATGCGTGAAAATATATGTTATGGTGTTTAAATATTAGTTTTCATTATTTAAATAACGTTACTAAACGAGGCATGTAGATTTCAAAATTTCAAATCGAATTTGAGGTAATTTTCTAGAAAAGAAATGCTAAGAATACTAATTTTAGAACAATTTTGTACCATAACTCACCATATAACAAGTTCTAATTGGTAATAATGTGTTAGTGAGTTATACAAAGACACACTCTTACTAATTATAACTCATTATATGGCACAAAATAATGTTAAAATTAAATTGGTGTTACTGGCATTTCTCTTTTCAGAGTTGGAGCATTCGTGGTCTTGGATTCTTGATTCTGTTGGGTTTCATTTAATGTTGCCATACTGGCACAGTGAACTAAAATGACACTTTTTGGTTAGGTTCTGGTCTGATCATGGTGATTTTGACGAGTCATAAAATTGTTGATACAATCGAGAGTATTTATTGTCAATTATGCTGTCAATGATGGCATATTTATCCTACATATATAGATCGAAATTCGAATGGACAAACCAATACTATTACAATATTATACGTACAAATGAGGAACACGCATGGAAAGAGACCTTTTCCCAAATTTTGGGTTCCTGTCATTAATTGTGTGGTTTTGGCTGAAAAGAGTATCACCAGACTGTGGCCAACTAAGGATGTGTTTGCCTGTTTGGTTGGAGGGAAAAAAAAGACTAAGAATATGTTTGGTTGGAGGGAAAAAAAGAGAGAAGGAAAGAGAAATAATTTTTGCCCTTTGTTTGATTAGAAGAAAATAAGGGGGAAAAGTGAAATGTAGAGAGAAATGATTTCTACGAATTTCACCAATTTTAAATTTTTAACTCTATGATCAAATTCATAAAATTACTCTTATACCCTTAAATTTTTTTTGACTTTTTATTTGAAATTACATTTATATCCTTATTATTATTATTTTATAAATTAAAAAGATAAAAGTGTAAAATACTCATTTCCCTTCTCCTTTACATTCAAACACATAACTACAAAGTAGATATCTTCAAATCTTTTAACAAATACAGCTTATATTCTTTCTCTTCTCTTATACTTTTCTCTTCTCTTCCTTTCATTTCCCTTCTTTTCCTTCAAACCAAACATAGCCCAAATTTTGCTCATTCAAAATAGAAGTTAACAAGAGTAAAAAAGAATATAAGCTGTATTTGTTAAAAGATTTGAAGATATCTACTTTGTAGTTTAGGCTGAAATCTAATAACATTGTATGAAAAGGAAGCCAAGTAATTTATTTATTTATTTTTAAATAATTTTATAGTTACAGTAAAAGAGGAATTTAAATCTTAAACGTTTTTGTTAGAAACACCAAGTGATGCTAGTTAATCCGGAAGTTGTTTTGAGTAAACACAATGAAATGGATATCTCATAGATGGATCTCATAATTCTGTTTATGTCAAATGTTGAAATGTGTTACATTTTGGGGTATAAAGCTTCCTATTATTATTACTCGTTGTCCAAGAACATTAAATTGTGATAATCACTGTGGGCTCTTCCAATAATATACATCGACAATCTTTTTTTTGATGAGATATATCGACAATTTTGGTGAGCACAATCATAAGGTAACCTCACATTTGAAATCTTTGTCTCCGAACATACATTTTCCACCAGCCATTGAAAATGCGATGAATTGGAAATAAAATCAAAAGTGAATGTCCCACCGATTTATTATAATTGTCGCCAACAGCAAATTGTAGGAAAAGATGATTGGAAAGTTGAACCAAATACCAAATCCTATGCAGTTCAATTTGGCATCTTTCTTGACGTTGACCGACAAAGTTAGGCTTCGAGCTTTTTGGGAGATGGCAAAGCCGCCCACGCCACTCTAAACAATGAACACTTCATTCAAGTAGCTAGGGTTGGTAGAGAACCCAATAATAAGCCAAGGAGGGCCAAGTTTTGAAAAAATTATTTTAATTTGATTGATTGGGAAACTGTATGCCATTGTTATAGTGTTGGTGCATGTGTTTTAAAAGCCCCTCTATTTTGCTAATTTTGGTCTCTAATCTGGGAGTTTCGGAGTAAAATATGAAGTTGAACCAACTTTGACAAATTTTGACCAAAGATCTGAATATCAAAGTGATTCTTGTCTAAACATATGGATGATCTAATTCCCTTTAAAATGATAGCTAAGCGGAGAAATAGCTAATGTACCAACTTGGTTTACTGGTAAACCTAGGTTTAATTAATGATTATGATATTATAGTTTAAAAATATTTGGCTTGGGCTAAAACCATGACAAGCTCCCCCAAAGTTACGTTGCGCAGAGAAAAAAAAAATGTTGGAGTACTTGGTTGATGTATTCATGAACTATCAAATTCCGTAGGCAATGCCTTTAACTTTGTCATTTTTTTTTTTTTGCCAGGCTAGTAGAAACCATACTGATGTCTTGGCAAAATGGGATCTTTAATGAAACTTTATTTGGTTATTGATGCTAATTAAGTCAGTTTCCTTATGATGAGGCTATTTTTTTTTTTTTTTTTT